>NC_134484.1:489662145-489698268 GCF_040206685.1 Ascaphus truei
GCCACCCTTGAAGAGTGTACGGAAATTGTAATAATTGGGGGAGAAGCCCGCGAGGAGAGCAATAAATGGACTTTGTGGGCTTAAAAGTCAACCAAAATGGCGGTTCCCGCTTGCTAGGGAGACCGCATGGGCCAGTCACAGAAAATGTGGCTGATGCAGGACTTGCAAAGAGCTGGCCGGGAATGGCGCGAACAGCAGAGCCCCGCCCTGATGGGGGGCATGGCGCGAAAGCTATGGCTGCGCCGGGATGGACAGTGACTAACTCAGCCCCTGTGCTGAGTCAACCGCTAAGTCTATGGGACCCTCCCCTGATTTCTACCAGGGGGAGTGACTTTCAACTATGGCCTGTGGGAATGCACCCACTGGGCCCAGGGACTGATATCCAGACGGCGCCACTACAAAAAGTAGTTCCGGCCGCGGAAGTGATTTGCAAGAAAGAAGGATACTTTGCACGCAAAGCTGCTGCAAGGAGAAGGCGGGAACTAGCCGCGGGAAAAGACTCCAGCTCTGAGGAGGAAACTGGCGCGAAAACGCAGACCGCGCCCACCAGGACTGAGAAAGGCGCGGCCTTAATTAAGGGGCATGATATTCCCCTGTGGGACCCGCCCATTATTGCAACCCCTGGGGGCGGGTTCCAGCTTTGTCAGAGAAGGGAGCAGCCGAAGCAGGGAGTGGCGGATCCAGCAACTTCCACCAGCCAGTTGCGAGGAACCACTAAGCTGGAAAGACCTTTACAGAGAGTGACTCCTGTAAAGAGAATGGCCTGCTCCTCCACTGTGGGCACAATGGTCTCTACACAGCCCTACTCAGTACCCGGCGGGGTGCTAGTAGTGAGGGTGGCCAACACCGAAACGGTGGTCGGGCTCTGCCTACAATGCGGGCTGCCCGGAGGCACGGTCAACACGGCGGCACGTTGCCCTCATTGCGGGACTTTGTACCTGTGGCCTATGCCCACATTTATTCCAATCCAGCCTGCTGACCCCCCGGTGGACATGGCAAGGCGCTCCGCCGAGTCCCCGGGCGCGCTATGGATCAACCGCGCGAGTCCCGGAGACAAGGGGCTGGAGCCGGTCAAGTCGGCTGGGTCAGTGGCGATCGAGGCGGCTCAACCAACCCCCGCGTTCGGGGAAAAGAGACTTTCGCCCCGCCCGGAGACCCCTAAGTCAGGGCAAGGGGATTACTCGGACGAGGACCTCCGTGAGCTGGCGGTGGTAAAATCGGAGCCAAAAAGGCAGACCGGAAGGACGACACCCCGTGGGGTGAGTGGCGATCTCGAGAGCAGAACGTCCCCCGCAGATCGGCGACCCGACCGGCGGAGTCCCGCCATCCCAGGACCTGGCGGAGATGGGAGAGAGATGCCTACACCCCTGCGGACGGGTAAGCCAAGCAGCTCTATCACTTACCTGGTTACAGCAGACGGCGAAGCGCTGGAAGGGCCGCGCCAGGCCCAAAGCGCACGTGGAGGGACGGCATCACTTCCGGCGACGATGGCGGAGCAACCAGATGTCGTCGTAGAAGAAGAGATCCCGCATGGGGGTCCCACGCAAGATGGCGACGCTTCCGGTTCCGGGGAGGACGTCACTTCCGGTGGCGACGGCGGAACCCATGGAGAAGACGCAGCGACGCTTCGGCGATCGGGGGAAGGTCCCCGATCACTTACAAGGCCCAGAAATTGGAGAGACGATCTCAGGACTGAGGAGGGTGAGACATCCTCATTGGACCAGTCTACGGACAGCCAGGAACGGGTCGTAACCCCGTGGGGTCCCGTCCCGTGCCCCTACGCCCAAACCCCCGCCATAGCTAATACCCCTACCCCCATCACACGGTCACCGGGTTCACCGCCTAGCCTGGAGTACGTGGACAATTCACCAGGGGGAGAGGGAAGACGGACTGGGGAAAGACAGCGCAGTGGCGCTACGGAGGGCGATTCACGGGGAGGGGGAGAGTTGAGAGTGGCCACAACAGCACCCCAACCAGTAGTAAAGGCCCCGGGGTCCTCGAGGTGGTTTCTACCGCGATCCGCGCGGTCTTCGGGGGTATTCTCGTTAGATGACGACAGAGAGTCGGGGCCAAATCCATTTAAGGAGACCCGTTGGTGGGCCCCGTTATTCGAAGGGTACTCCGCTTGGATGGACCGTACTCGGTTCCTCATCCGGCGGGGGGACGTGGTAGACTATTGGTGGGCTGTGGGAGAATTCACCCCAGAACAGAGGGACAGGGAACTGCAGGAGCGCTGGTTTCAGATAGAGCATATGGAGATAGAGCCTATGGGTCCCAGCATCTTGTCAGACCCCGTGGACCCTGACGAACCCCTATCATGGGTGCTACCTGGGAGGGCAGGTAAGGCTGACCTGACTAGGATTAGTAGGGCCGAACGGGCCATAATGGCTCGTTACAAGTCATCCCACGGGTTGGAGTACCCGTATGTCCCTGAGCCTCTCATGGACGAAATAGAGGACAACCGGGATAGGTGGCTTAAGGAAAATATCGAGATGCACTTAGTCAGTAAAGGGACTGCCGTAGTGGGGAAGAAGGCCGAGGAACGGATAGAACATTTAATCCGCATATGGGCCATTGGAAGAAATATTCACAAACACAAGGTAACCTATAGACCTGAGAGGGGATTACCTAGGCATTATTCAGTCACAGTTCTGGATATGGGGGGTAGGGAAGTGAGGAAACCGGACCCCTGTCACTATTTTTAGGTGGTACTGTGCATTATGCGGGTCCGTGGCTGCTGGTCGGGGCGGGCTTGGCAGATGACTGTATTCATGTATACTGTATTTGAATCGTGTGATGTTGATTATGTTTTCTGTTACAGTGTTTCCTGGAAAGAGGTATTCAAATTTAGGTCCCAGCGAGGACGATGGGATTCACCAGGGGGAGAATGTAGCGGTCATGTAAAATGCCTACAGTCATCTCTCCTGCTGGCAGTAAGGCCTGGTAAGTGTGGGCATGCCAGTAGTAATCATGGAGGTTTTCCCTCACACCCTGGTGGGGTGCCCTGTGTATGGATGGGACTGGTCACATGCTCTGACTCCATGGTTAGTGATGTCAGAGGTGTGTCAGCCTCAGAAGTTACATAAGGCACAGCACTGTGTTCTAAAGTGAGTTCTGCTGAGAGGAGGAGTTGAAGGCTGAAAGGAGTTCAAGTTCTGCCAGAGTGTTAGTTATGTTATAGTAACTCCATAGGAGACTGTGTCCAGGGACCTGGCACAGGGCAGTGATTCCTGCAGGAATAGTGAATCCCTGATCTAGGAGACATACCTATCAAAGGGAAGCACGGGCGAGATGATCGGCTAAATATACCCCATTGTGGAGGGCAGCTATGCCCACCGTGACAATAAAGATGGAGCTGATCAGAGAAACCCCTGTGTGTGAGAGTCCAATGATTACACAGGAGGTTGCACCATCGAGGAGTTCCTCGTCAGGATCATCCCCATGCGGACGCAGGGACCCTGGTGAGGTGGAGGCGCTGCACTGGAACTAGGTGAGACTCAGCACACTACCTCAGCTGCCTGTCTGGACGGGTCCTCCCCACACACCATCATGCGGGAGACTCAGGAGTCCTGTTGCCAACAGGTGCACCACCAGACACTACCACACTGTAATGGGGACCGGTTAGACCACAGGGGCCAATGTGAGATTGGGTGGGTCAGGCCGGGCCAGAAATACCGTTACATATATATATATATGTGTGTGCGGTGTACAGACAGTCCTCGTTTTACAATGCTTTGCTTTACAACGAATGGCTTATCCAACACTAGGCAATGCATACCTATATTCATTTTTACAACGCCAAAACGGCTTATCCAACGCTCTTACGACGCTTTGCAACGTTCTGTATGTGTGTATATATACACACATACACATAAACAACGTTGCAAAGCGTCGTAAGAGCATATATATATAATATTATACTATATAATATTATATTATACTATATAATATATTATTTATTATGTTATATTATATATATAATACAGTATATACACTATATAATGTATGTGTGTGCTGCATATCTTATTGCCTGCGTAAAATATTTGGTGTATTTTAGCATTAAAAATGCCTTCAGGAACGGAACCTTTCATTTAAACAGTGTTCCTATGGGAAAACGTGTTTCGCTTTACAACCGGGGTTGCCACGTCTCCGGGTTTCACCCGGAGACTTCGGGTTTGGCATCCCCTTCTCCGGGATATGGGTTTGGCTCTAATATCTCCGGGTGGGCGGGTGGTCTGGACTGCAGTGAGCTGTGGCATGCTCACGTGAATGAAGCAGGCACAGGATTGGACAGCTGTGTGGTTGAACGTGCTGTGCGCGCGCGCACTCCAAACTACCCCTAACTCGGAAGTCAAGTCCTTCTTGACTTTCTTTCTCTCCACTGCAGGCTAGCAACAGGTCACTCACCTGGTCCTGTCCTGACCTCTCCTCTCCTGTGACCTGTCCTCCATTGCAGTGCCACGCTGCTCAGTGAGTCTCACTCTCACTCCGTCCTCTCTGGCTGTGCTCCTCCTCCTGCAGGCTGCTTCAAGTGCCTGTACCCCTGCTTCAAGTTTGTTCACTGCCAGGTATTTATTGGAAACTATAAAATGACTCAACACTCTACTTAATATGTAGAAATATTTATTACTAAGGTGCACTGGGAGATGTGTGTGTGTGTGTATATAATATATGTGTGTATATATATAACATATATGTGTGTGTGTGTGTGTGTGTGTGTGTATGTATGTATGTATGTATGTATGTATGTATGTATGTATATATATGTAACGGGTGTTCCCTCTGGCCTGACCCACCCAATCTCATATTGGCCCGTGTAGTCTAACCAGTCCCCCATTACAAGGCGTGTGTGGTGGTGCACCTGCAAGTAACAGGACTCTTGAGTCTCCCGCTTGGTGTTATTAGGGGATGTCAATCAGGACAGGTAACTGAGGTAGTGGGTACGAGTCCAACTTACATCATGTGCAGCGCCTCCACCTCATCAGGATCTATGCTTCCGCAGGGAGATGGTCCTGGTGAGGAACTCCTTCTTGGTGCCATCCACTGTCGAGTAAGCTCACACTCACACAGTGGGGTTCTTTTTCTCAAGGACATCTTTATTAAGTACAGGGATGTAGCAGACTGCCCCATGCAGCTGCCAGCTCTAGCCGCACATCTCTGCGTGATGTCCCTTTGCCAGGTACGCCCTCCAATAATGAAGTGGGATTCCCTTTCTCCTAGGGAGATCACCACTGTGCCAGGTCCCTGGACACAGCGTGGCGTAAACACACTGGAATTATCACTATGCTCCCGCTAGTTACTGCACTAGGGTCACAAAAGTGTTCCTGCAATATCTGTATCTTCGGGTTACTCTCTGCTCCGAACTCAACACTAACTGTCAGTGTTGTGCCCTTTATACTCCAGGGGCAGGCGCAGCTCTGAGGTCACTATCCAGGGACTCAGAGCATACAGCCACTCCCATCCTTACACAGGGCACCACACTTGGGTGTGAGGGAAAACCTCCATAACTACTGTGGGCAGGCCTGTATATACCAGGACTTACTGCCAACAGAGAAGACGTATGCAGTCATTATTATGCATGGCTACATATATATATATATATATATATATATATATATATATATATATATATATATATATATGTGTGTGTGTGTGTATATATAATATATATAGCCACAGAACGGTATCATCTATTTATTTTTTGATTATTGAAGCTCGGCTAACACGGTACTGATACCTCTACATATATATATATCCAAAGAGAATGACCTAGGCGCAAGTGGAGACAAGAAAAAACAAACATAGGGTAGTACGTTCTAACAAATAAACCGCCAGAAGGTATGATATGCACTCACAGTGTATAGGATAAAATCAAGCCTTGTATCCACTCTGGGATCTGGAACAAATTACGATGAATCTGGAACAGCTGGGCATCCACAGTAAATGCAATCTCGTGCATAAAATTAGGTACTTAGAGATAGGTGCTGCCCGTTTTTCTCAATCAGCTGGGTGTTTCTTGCTTCCCACGAAGAATCCTCACTGTTCCTCCGGTTGCCCACGTCTCCTGGGGACGTTCCATAACACGTGACGACGCGATGACGTCACTCCTTCTCGCGAGAGTTCCTCCAGTGGGCTGTGGGAGCGGTGCCTCGGTCCTCTGCACTGCAAATCTCACCGCATGCAAATAATGGGACAAATGGCCACCCGCACCTCTCAACTGTTGTCTGCTGCTACTCCTGAGTATCCTGTGTTCACTCTCTGCAAACCACGCCCTATGCGTTTCTCCGTTAGGCTTCGTCAGGGGATGATTATATATATATATATATGTGTGTGTGTATATAATATATATATATAAATATAATATATATATATACACACACATACATATATATATTATATATACACACACATACATATATACACACATACATATATATATACTATATATACACACAAACATATATATATATATATATATATATATATATATATATATATATATATATATAATGTGTGTATATAATATATATGTATGTGTGTGTATATAATATATATATGTGTGTGTGTGTGTGTGTGTGTGTATATTATATATATATATATATATATATATATATATATATATATATCACACACACACCTTGCTTGCTTTATTCAAATGTACCATCGCTGGAAGAAGAGATCAGTGTATCTCGAAATCTCGCACAAATAAAAGCATTTCGTTAGCCACAGAACGGTATCGTCTATTCATTTTTTATAAATATATAGTGTGTGTGTGTATATATGTATATCTGTATATATACACACATCTCTCACACGCATATATCACACACGCATATACATACACACGTGTTTAAATGGTGCTATTTTTATTTCAATTTAACATGTTTAAATATTTTTAATACAGGCTGATCTTCAATATGGATAAGGCTGAGGCGGGAACCCAAAAAAGGAAAATCGATTATGATGCCCACTTCCTGGACTTATGGTTGGAAAGGGCAGAATACAAGTCCTGGTTAACGCAACTGGACAAAATCACAGCAAAATGTAAACTTTGCAGTGTAACATTTACAGTAAAGCACGACGGTGAGAAGGCAATAAAGACACATCTCAACCGCAAGAAACACAAGGGTCTGGTTCCCACTGTCTCAACAAAGCAAGTGTGACAACTTTTCTTCCAAAGAAAATCACTGCAGAAGACTTGAAAGTTGCTATAGTGGAAATTACCCAAGTATACCATGGGGTAACCCATCATCGTAGCTACCTGAGTATAGACTGTGGTGTTAAAATAAACTCCAAAATTTACCATGATTCAAGTTTGGCCAAAAAAATTCATTGCGGAAGAACAAAGTCAGAGATGTTGGTAGAAAATGTATTATATCCTAAATCTATGGAAATTATATTGCATGAAATGACCAGTGATAGTAATTTGCAACTTCCATTTTCTATTGTAACGGACGCCTCAAATAAAGGCAATAGGAAGTTTTTCCCAATTGCTGTTAGATATTTCCATATCAAAAAGGGGTTTCCAAACAAAGTTACTGATTTCTATGAAGACTCCCAAGAGTCATCTGTTGCTATTGCCGATAAAATACAACATTGTCCTCTCAAAATGTAATCTAGAAATTCAAAATATGGTTTCTTACACAGCTGACAATGCATCGGTCAATTATGGCAAAAATAACTCTGTCTTCCAGAACTTTTGTTATTGAACGGAAATATGTTTAAAACTAATTGCCATTGCCATATAATACATAATGCTTCACGAAATGCATGTAAATGTTTGTCATATGACATTGAAAATGTAGTGCCAAAAGTTTTTGTTTTTTTTTCAACTTCAAATTTTTCTTTATTGGGGTCACAGATTCTTACATTATATCACAGCCCATTGTATTACAGCACCCCAATAAAGTTTTTATATCATACATTAGACTATTTTAACTGCCTCAATTTGGAACAAGAACCAAACATATAGGACAAACAAGACAAACTAGACGATGGACAGGGGAGGGGGGGAGGAGGGGGGAGAGGTGGGAGGGGTCTTCTCCGGGTATGCCTGCCGACGTATAGTCTCTTATGAGCTTCCTATCTTTGTAGATATCCCTCTTTGTCTCCATCTCGAGTATGCCGAGTTATCCCTATAGACTAGGTGTGTTGGATTGCTACCCAGGGGGCTGTCACCTACCTGTTCGTCGCTATTCATCGTCTGGACTCTGACCCCCAGAGGAGAACACGCCTATACCTATTATAGCAGGATTGCGGTGGCATCCACCCCGGGGATGTCTGTCTGTGTCAGCCAGGGCGACCAGACTTTTAGAAAGTTTGTGCCGGTGTCATTAACCAAACTCGTTAATTGTTCCATCCGGCAAACGTGCCAAATCCGATTTCGAATCTTGGGGATAACTGGAATTACTGGTTGCTTCCATAATGCTGCAATCTCGCATCTAGTGGCTATTGCAAAATGCGCGATTAATTTGTGCGTCGCATTTGGCATATCCTGGATCCGTCTGCCCAGCAGGAACAACCACGGGTCCAGGGGGATCTCCCAACCGAGAATCCGCTGTAACCAACCTCTAATCTGTTCCCAAATCGGGGCCACTTTTGTGCAGGACCACAGCATGTGTCGCAAGTCAGCCACCTCCCCACACTGTTTTGGGCAGAGCGGGGAGTAGCCCTTAACAAATTTAGCTAATCTAGATGGGGTGTAGTACCACCGCATCAGGACCTTATACGCGTTCTCCTTTAGTGTGGTACATATGGAGCTTTTAGCTGCTGCTTGTTTGTTCTGCTCCCATTCCTCGTCCTCTAACGTCTCCCCTAAGTCAGTCTCCCACTGTCGGATGTAGTGCAACCGGGTCTCGCTTGTCGTCTTCGGACAGACCACTTCCCTGTACATTCTAGATGTGAGTCCCCTTGTGTCCGTGTCTCTGGAGCACAGCTGCTCGAAATTAGTACGTGCTGGTCTAATTGGGGTTTTGTTGTAAAAATCTCTGATCTGGAGGTACTTAAAAAATTCTGTATTTGGGATATCCGTTGCGGATTTAATTTGCTCAAATGTTTGTATATGTATCCTGCCCTCCAGATCTTCAAGACGGGTAATGCCCGCTTGTATCCAATACACCATGTTTTTACTGTTCAGGCCTGGAGCGAAATCTGGGTTGCCAATGATTGGCGTCCTGAGTGATGCTTTTGTGGTTAAATTACAACTAAATTTAGTGGCCTCCCACACTCGGATCGAGTTGGCAATGGTCTGAAGCGGCGTGCCGATCTGGCGTGTCCTTCTCTTGGGCAGCCAGATCAGCTTCTGGATGTCAATTGGTGCACAACACTTTTTCTCCAACTCTAGCCATCTCCTAAGGCTTGGGTTTGTGTGCCATTGGAGAATTTGGGCCAATTGGGCCGCCTTGTAGTAAGCGAACAAACAAGGTACCGCTAGCCCTCCTCTTGTTGTGGGTCTCCTTAGTATACCCTTAGCAATTCTTGGGTTTTTCTTATTCCAAATGAATTTCATAATTGTTGACTGAAGGGAGAGGATGTCAGAGTGAACCAATGGTACAGGTAGGCTCTGGAAAAGATATAACATCCTTGGGAGGAGATTCATCTTCACGCAGTGTATCCTTCCAATCCATGAGATGCCCCCTTTTGCCCACACTCTGAGATCCTCCCTCAGCGCCTTTATTAACCTGGGAAAGTTTGCCTTATATAAAGTTTTGTAGTCCCGTGTAAGATATACCCCTAAATATTTGATAGCGGAGGGTTGCCATTTAAAATTAAAGTTGAGATCAATCAGTTTTTCAACTTCTTTGGGAAGATTTATATTGAGGGCTTCTGATTTAGTTTAATTTTGGCATCTAAAAGTTGTTTAAGCGTGTGATCCCGCTTATTAGTTTTGTGCAGGGCAGAGAGCTCAGCTATTTGTGTTTCTAACTCTTTAGTTTTCTTCTCTCTTTCCCGTTTCCGTTTGGCGGCCAGATTCATCAATATTCCCCTGAGGGTTGCCTTATGAGCTTCCCACAGTGTGGCTTGTGACGCCACGCTTCCCTCATTCTCCTCAAAATATTCTGTCATTTTTTCCCCTACCTCCCGCCCGAGATCTGGGATCTTTAAGAGGATCTCGTTAAGTTTCCAATTCGCTCTAGGTCTGTCCAGCGGAACCAATGTGCACCGCAGCTCTATAGGTGCGTGGTCAGACCATGAAATATCATGGATCTCTGAGCGAGAGACCGCAGGGACCAATCTGTTGGACAACAGGAAGTAGTCTATCCGGCTGTATGTGTTATGGGGGTGGGAGTAGAAAGTATACTCGCGTACTCCTTGGTGTTGCTCTCTCCATATGTCTATAAGCTGACAACTTGTGAGGCCTTTTGTCAAAGTTAATACGTCCTGTCTGAGTGATTTGTTAGTGGTTGTGCAACGGTCAAGGTTTGGATTCAGAACTCTGTTCAGGTCACCCGCCACTACAATGTTCTCCTTTGCGACTTTACTTAGTTTATCGAAGAAACTACTAAAAAAAGATGTCGCGTTGTCATATGGGGCATAAATTGTAGCAAATGTTATTGGATACTCCCTAATGGTGCCTGTGATTATCAGATATCTCCCCTCTCTGTCGCTATATGATCTGTCATGTCTGAATGGTATATGATTGTGAATTAGGATGGCGACCCCTCTCTTTTTTACTCGCGCTGAGGCTAGGAAGTGAGTCCTAAAGTCTTTATCGAGGTATTTGGGGAAGTTGGTTTGGGAAAAGTGGGTCTCCTGTAAGAAGAGCACTTCTGCACCTTTGCGTCTGTAGTCTCTAAATGCGACTCTCCTTTTAGCAGGACTATTAAGGCCTTTAACATTATGTGATACTAACACTATGTCCTTACTCATTTGTAGAACTGTGCCGGGCCCTCTGGCGTAGCTTCGTCCTGATTTTCTGATATTGTCGTTTCGTTGGTCTCCTGCTTTTTCCGCCCGCTCGACTCTTTCCGG
This sequence comes from Ascaphus truei, assembly GCF_040206685.1. NCBI lineage: Eukaryota > Metazoa > Chordata > Amphibia > Anura > Ascaphidae > Ascaphus > Ascaphus truei. The sequence continues at coordinate 489,673,117 of NC_134484.1, forward strand.
GCCCCTCTGAAAGGATAGGGGGAAGGGAACAAACACCAAGGGACGGGGGGGTAGACATATACACAACACAACATACAATAACAATTAGCATTTGTCGACGTTCTCTTGCATCTCTCCTTTCGCCGAAATGTCCGCCTCTGGGTTTATGGCTCTTGCGCCGGATGTCCAGTTGTGAGGCGTGATGTTGAACGCCCCTCCCTGACCATCTAACCCAAAAGGTCGCGCCAGTGCGCCTCGGGGTTCTTCTCCCCCACTTTGGCGCCAGGCCCATGCAGACTTCGGAGCAGGCTTCCCCTGCTGCTCCCTCCTCGCCTCCCTTTAACAACTGAATCATGCTATCTACTGAATTTTGGCTAAACTACCAGGTCTCAATCGTCCCCTTGCCCCTTTCCTAGAAGCCTCATCATTGCTCTTGTGTAGCAACCCCCTTAATTGTCCCTAGATTGCCTCTCTCCATAATGTCCCCTTTTGATACTCCTCTGTGGGTTTGCACCTCCCAGCTTCATGCCCTACCTCTGTCTCTCTCTATCTCCTTCTCATCTCTCTCTCCTTGTCATATCTTCTTCTTTAGCTTACGTTCTCGTTGCCACCCAGTCACTTACTTTGTTCTCCCCACTCCTGATTCCATCCTCTCTTCCTTTCCTAGTACGTCCTGTTTGTACCTTCTGCTTCCGTCTTTCCCTCTGCCTCTCTCTTATCTACCTCCCCCTTCCTGTTCTATCACATTCGTCTCTCCTTCCTCTAACGGTGCCCCCCTCGGATTTCTCCCCCCTCTATCTACCTACTTGAACCATCTACTTTCTTTGTTATCCTAATCCTTTCCCTGCGTTCTATCTATTCTTTGTCCTGCCTACCTACTCCCTCTCTCTATCTCCTGCCTTATCCCACCTTAATCCTACTTTCCTCTTTCCCTCAATTATCCATTAACCTCCTATCATCCCTTTCTGATCTTACCTGCATCTTCCTTCGTTTCCGTCGCTTCAGTGCTGTCCTCCTCATCTCCCCCTTTCCATTTAAACTATCTGGGACCCCCCTTTTCCCCTCCTCTCCACTCCTCTTATGCCCTTGTCCCTCTCTCCACCTTCCTCCTCTATCCCGCTACCTCCCAAACCTTCTCCTCTTGTCCGTTGCCGTCTTTTGCTTTCCTCCGCATCTTTGACCTGTTTAAATTTGCCCGCCGAGAGCTGGGACTGTCTAAATCATGCCGGTGTGGGCCTTTTCGATTTCCCCGTTCCGGCGCGTCTTGGCCACCTCTCGGGTCCTTCCGTTTCTCCTTGCCTCCTCCAAGATGGCGTCTGTTTTGCCGGTTCCACCTCCTTCCTGCTGACGTCTTTCCGGGCCGCCGCCATTTTGGATCTGGCTTTCTCCTGATGCAGAGGTGCTCGCGCGCTCTCCCGGCTCCCGCCCAGACCTGCCATCTGGCTCCTGCGTGTCACCATGGACTACATCTGCCTCGTGTTGCACCGCCATCTTCTGCGACGAGCTCCATCTTGGACGCCATGGGGAAATCAGCTTTTTCTTCATCTCCACGATCCGGACTCTTAGGAGGTAAGTGAGTTTGTAGCTTAATAACTAGCCATTTTCAGCAGTCTATTAGGGCGTACATCAACAGTGTCTCTTTCAACTGTGAACGATGGGACCTTTTGTAGTTAACGTCGCAGCACAACCAAACAGCTGCATAACTCTGAACTTTAGTTTTGACTCATATCTTTAGGTTTTATCTTTCTGCGCTCGGGGGGGACTTTGGGGTATGTGGCCAGATGGGATCCGGGGTTGGGCTCACCGGGTCAGCAGCGACGGGGCCGTCTCCCAGTCCCAGTTTACTCAGGAAAGAGGGTCCATCCTCCGGGACCTTGATGGTGAAGGTTTTGCCTCCCCGGGCAACTAGTAAGCCGAAGGGGAAGGTCCACCGGTATCTGACTCCCCTTTCCCTCAGGGTTCTGGTGATGGGCAGCAGATTTCTCCGGCGGGCCAGCGTCATTGGGGACAGGTCCTGGAACACCGAGAGCCGCACTCCTTCATGTTCCACAACAGGTAGGGGCCTGGTTTTGTTGAGGATAGACTCTTTTATTTTGTAGTAATGTAAACGTATTACTATGTCCCTCGGTTGTTCGTTTTGTAGTGGTTTCGCTCTCAGCGCCCTGTGGCATCTGTCCATTGCCAGAGTGTCTTTGGGGGTCTCAGGGAGTAGTGTCTCCATCCAGTGCGTGATATACTCATCACAGTCCAAGACACTCTCCGGGACCCCTCTTATCCTGAGGTTATTTCGCCTGTCGCGATTCTCAGCATCCTCTTGGCGCTCCTTTAATTCATTGATTTGCTCTTGTAAATCTATAGATTTTTTGTCCTGTCTCCGGATGGCTCTTATAGATTGGTCCACTTTTGTTTCCAGAACCCCTGTCCTTTCACCCAGACCGGATACTTCCCTTTTCAGGTCTTTTATTTCAGCTTGAAAGAAAGCTTTAAGATCTGTACAAAGCCTGGTTATGTCGCATTGTCTTGCCGGCAGCTGTTCTTGCGGGGTTAATTCCTCCTCCTCCCCGTCGGGTTCAGTTTCTGAGCCGGCGTTTGAAACCGGCGCCATTTCTGAGCCTGCACCGCGCGGCCCCTGTCTGCCAAAATATTCGGGTAGCCCTCGTTTTTTCGTCGTTTTGGGGGTCTTCCGCGACATCCTGGTTGTTTGTTTAGTCTTTATGTGTGTTTGTGTGCTGTTTGGTGTGGAATTCGGTAGTTTTTGCGTGATATATCAGGAAGCGAGGCAGGGAGCTATCAGACTAGGCTGCCATACTCCTTGCTGTCGCGCATGCGCCTCGTGCAAAAAAGTTTTTGCTGAATTTTCCAACAGTGCGAAAAGAGCAGACGAATGAAAGCAATGCTTTGATTTTCTTAATATGGAATACGAAAAAGTTTTGAGGCTTGCTCCAACACGATGGCTTTCATTATTTAAAGCTGTTGAACGTTTATTGTTGTGTTGTCCAGCAATCAAAACCTATTTCATTCAGCAAGGTGAAGATAACTGCAATAAATTTGTTTGGGTTTTTATTAAAGGTTGTAGAAGGAAAAGAATGGTCACTACATCCAGAAGCACCGATGTGTGTGGAAGCTGTATGCGAGCTGTGCCTCTGCAACCGGCTGTGCTGGTCTGGGAGCCCACGTGGTGGTGCGTGCGCGTGCACTGATCTTCCTGGGGCTGTGCGTGAGAGCCAGCCGCGGCGCTGAGAGCGGGGATCGGTGTGCGGTGTCCTCCGGCGTCTGTCAGCTGGATAACGCCTTCCGTGAATCAATATCACCTGCTGTGTTTGGAGATGCCTGTGTGCTCCATACAAAAAGGCATAGCAAGGTTGTAGAAGGAAAAGAATGGTCACTACATCCAGAAGCACCGATCACAAGCTTGGTAGATTAAAAAGTTCTTTATTACAAAAAGCTGGACATCAAGATACAAGCTCTGACGCGTTTCATCCCGTACAAGGGACTTTTTCAAAGATACTTGTTACTTACACCAAGCACATATATATAGGTACAAACAAAATCTGATTGGTCTACTCCAAGCACAGACTCAGCAGATTGCAATCATCACAATGAGTGGCGACTCCCATGTGTAGTATATTAACCTCTGCCAGTCTGGTAGAAAACATGCAAACATATATATACAATAGACAATGTGATTAAAAACAACGAAACATGATGTCAAGCATAATAATAAAAATTAGATATTCCATGGACGTCCAAGGGAAATACAGATGTACAATATGTATATAAATAAAAGATATACAAAGATAAGAAAATGAGACCATTACAAAAATTCATAACCATTATTAACGCTAAATAATCCCAATATGTACTATCCTTATTTTATTTCAATCATTTAATAGATACATACTGAAAAATTATGAGTTAAAAAGTCATACATATAAGAACTTGAACTCAATAGGTAACCACCTATAAATTCTATATTAATCCAACAGAAAATGTTTCAGCTCCCAATCTGAGTTCATTCCAAAAGGGTGAAGGGAGTTAAGCATATATATCCAGTACATTTCTCTTTTGTTTAGCCTGTTTTCTCTATTGCCGCCTCTTGGGTGATGGGGTATATGTTCAATGGCAGTAAAGGAAAAATTACCAATGCCTCCCATTGGGCATTGGGAGAAATGCCTGGATACTGGATGTATTAAATCATGCTTTTTTATTAACCGGGTATGTTCAGCTATGCGTAATCTCAGTGATCTAATTGTGCGGCCTACATATTTGTGGCCACAAGCGCACGCGAGAACGTAGACCACATAGGATGTATTGCAGTTTAAAAAGTTGTTAATATTAAACTTCTTTTTATCATTGGAATGCATAATGAATTTTGCTGGAAGTGCGTATTGGCACATTGAACAATTTGCGCAACTGAAGAAGCCTTTGGGTATATTAGTAATTCTTGGGCTTCCTCTGTTTGAATCAAACAGGCTGGGAGAGAGATGTGAGGCCAAGGTTTTGGCCTTACGAAAGGTAAACCTTGGACCACTAGACAACGAGGGGCCAATATCTTCATCTAGCATAAGTGTATGCCAATGTTTTTGTACAATTTTGGAGATTGATGAAGACTGTGAGCTATACGTGGTTATAAAAAATGGACTCTGTGTAGAATTATTAACCGTATTAATTGATTTTTTCAGATTTCTTGAATGTTTCTTTCTAGAGACAGTTTCTTGGATGAGATTATCTCTGTCCATAGAATCTGCTCTCATGAAGGCAGCATCTATGTCACTAATTGAGTAACCCCTGGCCTTGAATCTGTCAGACATTTCTTTTGATCTTGACAGAAAAGTGTCTTTTGTTGAACATAATCTTTTTAGTCTCATAAATTGAGATCCAGGAATATTCCTTATCAATGAGCGGGGATGGCAACTCCGCGCATTGAGAAGCATATTCCTGGAGTTCTCCTTTCGATAAACATCGGTCTGTATATTCATCTCATTATCAATGTACAGTGTTAGATCTAAATAATTTATATAATTCATATTGTGCTCAAAAGTGAATTTAATATTATAATCATTGGTGTTTAGATAGTGAATAAAAGAAATAAGGGTGTTCTCATCACCATTCCAAATAACAATCAAATCGTCAATATATCTCTTAAAAAAGATGATATATTGACGGAAAGGATTGTTAGCGTGATAAATAAATTGTGACTCCCAAAAACCCATAAATAAATTAGCGTAAGAAGGTGCAAAGCTGGTGCCCATGGCGGTGCCTAATTTTTGTAAATAAAACCGTGAGTCAAACATAAAATAATTGTGTGTGAGTAAAAAAAGTATAGATTCTTGTAAAAAAGTGCAAAGTGAAACAGATAAAGTGGATAAATCTAAAAAGTGTCGTACAGCTTTAAGTCCGTGATTGTGATCAATAATGGAGTACAGGGAGGTCACATCTAATGTGACCCACCTATACTCCTTAGTCCATGTGATGTCCTGTACCTTGAAAATGAGATCCGATGAGTCTCTAATATAGGAGGGAAGTTGAAGAACCAGGGGTTGTAGGAACTTGTCCACATACCGCGATAACCCATCCCCCAAAGATCCAATGCTCGCCACTATTGGTCGTCCAGGAGGGTCGACTAGCGATTTATGGATCTTTGGGAGATGGTGGAATACCGGAATCACGGGATGTGGACAGTTCAGAAATTCAGTCTCTTTTTGACTAATGACATTAAGGATACTGCCCATGGTTAGTAATTCGGTCAATTCTAGAGAATAAGATAAAGTTGGATCTTTTTTAAGAGCCTGATATGAATTGTCATCACGAAGCTGCCTAAGTGCTTCTCTTTTGTACTGTTCAGAGGATAATATCACTAGGGCTCCCCCTTTGTCTGCATGTCTGATCACGATATCCGAATTGCTCTTAATATGTTCAATTTGTTGTACTTCAGAGTAAGTTAAATTCCCAGAACTAATATTAGAATAAGAGAAACCTTGAGAAAGAAATTTTAAATCGCGTTCGACCAACCTTTCAAAAGTAGTTATGGATGGCCCTCTATTATAATTCGGGCAAAATACAGATTTTTTCTTATAGCCCGAGTCCTCTGAGCCAAAAAAAGGTTGGACGAATGTATTAATAGGCTCTCCTTGTGACAGTAACAGAGTTTCCATGTCTGAAATTACACAATTTTCTTGGAAATTTAAATCCTGAGGCAGATCAGAATTTGACTCTATTGGTATCGATGGAACCCCATCTGATTTTTTTCCCAACAATCGATTTCTAGAACTAAATAGCTTTTTTAAAGAGAGTTTGCGTGTAAATTTCTGGAGGTCTATAATTGTTTGAAACAATTGGAATTTTTGAGTGGGTGCGAATCCTAAACCTTTATTCAAAAGATTCAACTGATCCAAGGGAAGATCTACACCTGATAAGTTTATAACATTATCAGGAAGATTTATTCGTATTTCTTCCTCTTGGACCTGCCTCTGCTTTCCTCGTTTCCTTTGTGACCTTCGTGTTCTCCTCGGCCCTTTGGGTTTGACTGTAAAAAAGCCGAGGAGGGTTGGCCTGATGATTTAGAAACTCTTGGTTGAAATGAGGAAGAGGCACTCCTATCATCATAACCTGTGGCTCCACGATCGCCCCTGGAGTGGCCAGTAAATCTATCAAAGGACACCGACTGAGACCTAGCCTCATAGTCCGATACATCTGATTCAAAACTTGAGGTCTCAGTTCTAGTGTTCTTCAAAATAGATTTATTTGGATTTTTATTAGACCAATTTTTTGATTGTTTTGGATTCCCCCTTGGTGTACTTGAACCTACAAATTCTTTTGTGGTTTGTGGTTTTTGCCAACAGTATACCTGACTTTTGGTATAATCTATACGATCTCTCTCGAATTTAGAATGTTTTTTCTCGCTAATAGTCTCTTCTATTGAGTCCACATTAAAGGAAAGCGTTTTATCATTTTTTGTAAATTGTTCTATTTTGGAAAATGGTTTCAGTTTATTTTGTAAAATTGCTATCTCTTCCATAATTTTAGATTTTTCTAATGTTTTTTGTTGGATAATAAGCTCCATAAGCTGTCTAGAACATGTGTCTAAAGTTTTTATCCAATCTTGTTCAAATTTATTACTTGTGAACCCAAAAGAGGGCACCTTTTTAATACGTAGCCCCCTAGGGATTCTGTCACATCTAATATAATTCTCTAGTGAGGTAATGTCCCACCAGAGTCTTATATTTAGGACTAGAAGTTTTTCTAATTTAACAAAATAGTGTGTCAGATCTGATGGTTCGTCACATGTTATATCGAAAATACCATCAAAAAGATGTGCAGCTTTTCTGGAGCGTCTAGTATTATCCCCACAGGAATGGACAAATGTATCAATCTCTATATCAGATACAGCATCTATATCCTCATTGGATTCCTCCATGGTTAGTCACAATTATAAATCGCACAAATTAGAAATAAATTAATAAGGGTAATTTAAACGGCTTGTGAAGGGTTAAACCTGAGCAGGAAATTGCAAGAGTAGAGAAGCAGTGAATGATTAATTACTTAATAATTAATTATTAAATGTGTAAGATAGGAATTGATCTTCGCATGAATATATAAATATGAATTCTAATTCCAAACACATATGATGAGCAAACATGGAATACAAGTCAATGTCCAGAAAAAAGGGAGAATGAACTCCAAAGTTCCATATGCTACACAATCATATGTAGAGGTATACAATCACTGTCCAGGTAAAGCCAAGGATTGGAATCTCCAAGCAGGTATAAATTATAAAGTACATGAAATATAAACATGGGGTGGTGTTTGATTTTATGAAGGAATCAGTCGGAGGTTAATGAGCAAATGTGGACAAGGGGCACAGAGAAAAATGACCACCGTCAGACTGACTGTGACCCATAAGAGTCCCAATAATGCTAACCTTACCGACTGGTCTCACAAACCACCCTTTCCAGCCGAGTAGTAGCTTGATGACGTGCCCCGTGATGAGCCATAAACCGCTGACGGGTATGCCGTGGCTGGGAAAAACACGTGTATGTGGCGTTCCTGAGAGAGACGCCGGCCGTGGAAACCGCCACTCCGCTGGAGGCTTGCGAGCCTGCCCCTCACCTCACCGATGTGTGTGGAAGCTGTATGCGAGCTGTGCCTCTGCAACCGATCCCCGCTCTCAGCGCCGCGGCTGGCTCTCACGCACAGCCCCAGGAAGATCAGTGCACGCGCACGCACCACCACGTGGGCTCCCAGACCAGCACAGCCGGTTGCAGAGGCACAGCTCGCATACAGCTTCCACACACATCGGTGAGGTGAGGGGCAGGCTCGCAAACCTCCAGCGGAGTGGCGGTTTCCACGGCCGGCGTCTCTCTCAGGAACGCCACATACACGTGTTTTTCCCAGCCACGGCATACCCGTCAGCGGTTTATGGCTCATCACGGGGCACGTCATCAAGCTACTACTCGGCTGGAAAGGGTGGTTTGTGAGACCAGTCGGTAAGGTTAGCATTATTGGGACTCTTATGGGTCACAGTCAGTCTGACAGTGGTCATTTTTCTCTGTGCCCCTTGTCCACATTTGCTCATTAACCTCCGACTGATTCCTTCATAAAATCAAACACCACCCCATGTTTATATTTCATGTACTTTATAATTTATACCTGCTTGGAGATTCCAATCCTTGGCTTTACCTGGACAGTGATTGTATACCTCTACATATGATTGTGTAGCATATGGAACTTTGGAGTTCATTCTCCCTTTTTTCTGGACATTGACTTGTATTCCATGTTTGCTCATCATATGTGTTTGGAATTAGAATTCATATTTATATATTCATGCGAAGATCAATTCCTATCTTACACATTTAATAATTAATTATTAAGTAATTAATCATTCACTGTTTCTCTACTCTTGCAATTTCCTGCTCAGGTTTAACCCTTCACAAGCCGTTTAAATTACCCTTATTAATTTATTTCTAATTTGTGCGATTTATAATTGTGACTAACCATGGAGGAATCCAATGAGGATATAGATGCTGTATCTGATATAGAGATTGATACATTTGTCCATTCCTGTGGGGATAATACTAGACGCTCCAGAAAAGCTGCACATCTTTTTGATGGTATTTTCGATATAACATTTGACGAACCATCAGATCTGACACACTATTTTGTTAAATTAGAAAAACTTCTAGTCCTAAATATAAGACTCTGGTGGGACATTACCTCACTAGAGAATTATATTAGATGTGACAGAATCCCTAGGGGGCTACGTATTAAAAAGGTGCCCTCTTTTGGGTTCACAAGTAATAAATTTGAACAAGATTGGATAAAAACTTTAGACACATGTTCTAGACAGCTTATGGAGCTTATTATCCAACAAAAAACATTAGAAAAATCTAAAATTATGGAAGAGATAGCAATTTTACAAAATAAACTGAAACCATTTTCCAAAATGGAACAATTTACAAAAAATGATAAAACGCTTTCTTTTAATGTGGACTCAATAGAAGAGACTATTAGCGAGAAAAAACATTCTAAATTCGAGAGAGATCGTATAGATTATACCAAAAGTCAGGTATACTGTTGGCAAAAACCACAAACCACAAAAGAATTTGTAGGTTCAAGTACACCAAGGGGGAATCCAAAACAATCAAAAAATTGGTCTAATAAAAATCCAAATAAATCTATTTTGAAGAACACTAGAACTGAGACCTCAAGTTTTGAATCAGATGTATCGGACTATGAGGCTAGGTCTCAGTCGGTGTCCTTTGATAGATTTACTGGCCACTCCAGGGGCGATCGTGGAGCCACAGGTTATGATGATAGGAGTGCCTCTTCCTCATTTCAACCAAGAGTTTCTAAATCATCAGGCCAACCCTCCTCGGCTTTTTTACAGTCAAACCCAAAGGGCCGAGGAGAACACGAAGGTCACAAAGGAAACGAGGAAAGCAGAGGCAGGTCCAAGAGGAAGAAATACGAATAAATCTTCCTGATAATGTTATAAACTTATCAGGTGTAGATCTTCCCTTGGATCAGTTGAATCTTTTGAATAAAGGTTTAGGATTCGCACCCACTCAAAAATTCCAATTGTTTCAAACAATTATAGACCTCCAGAAATTTACGCGCAAACTCTCTTTAAAAAAGCTATTTAGTTCTAGAAATCGATTGTTGGGAAAAAAATCAGATGGGGTTCCATCGATACCAATAGAGTCAAATTCTGATCTGCCTCAGGATTTAAATTTCCAAGAAAATTGTGTAATTTCAGACATGGAAACTCTGTTACTGTCACAAGGAGAGCCTATTAATACATTCGTCCAACCTTTTTTTGGCTCAGAGGACTCGGGCTATAAGAAAAAATCTGTATTTTGCCCGAATTATAATAGAGGGCCATCCATAACTACTTTTGAAAGGTTGGTCGAACGCGATTTAAAATTTCTTTCTCAAGGTTTCTCTTATTCTAATATTAGTTCTGGGAATTTAACTTACTCTGAAGTACAACAAATTGAACATATTAAGAGCAATTCGGATATCGTGATCAGACATGCAGACAAAGGGGGAGCCCTAGTGATATTATCCTCTGAACAGTACAAAAGAGAAGCACTTAGGCAGCTTCGTGATGACAATTCATATCAGGCTCTTAAAAAAGATCCAACTTTATCTTATTCTCTAGAATTGACCGAATTACTAACCATGGGCAGTATCCTTAATGTCATTAGTCAAAAAGAGACTGAATTTCTGAACTGTCCACATCCCGTGATTCCGGTATTCCACCATCTCCCAAAGATCCATAAATCGCTAGTCGACCCTCCTGGACGACCAATAGTGGCGAGCATTGGATCTTTGGGGGATGGGTTATCGCGGTATGTGGACAAGTTCCTACAACCCCTGGTTCTTCAACTTCCCTCCTATATTAGAGACTCATCGGATCTCATTTTCAAGGTACAGGACATCACATGGACTAAGGAGTATAGGTGGGTCACATTAGATGTGACCTCCCTGTACTCCATTATTGATCACAATCACGGACTTAAAGCTGTACGACACTTTTTAGATTTATCCACTTTATCTGTTTCACTTTGCACTTTTTTACAAGAATCTATACTTTTTTTACTCACACACAATTATTTTATGTTTGACTCACGGTTTTATTTACAAAAATTAGGCACCGCCATGGGCACCAGCTTTGCACCTTCTTACGCTAATTTATTTATGGGTTTTTGGGAGTCACAATTTATTTATCACGCTAACAATCCTTTCCGTCAATATATCATCTTTTTTAAGAGATATATTGACGATTTGATTGTTATTTGGAATGGTGATGAGAACACCCTCATTTCTTTTATTCACTATCTAAACACCAATGATTATAATATTAAATTCACTTTTGAGCACAATATGAATTATATAAATTATTTAGATCTAACACTGTACATTGATAATGAGATGAATATACAGACCGATGTTTATCGAAAGGAGAACTCCAGGAATATGCTTCTCAATGCGCGGAGTTGCCATCCCCGCTCATTGATAAGGAATATTCCTGGATCTCAATTTATGAGGCTAAAAAGATTATGTTCAACAAAAGACACTTTTCTGTCAAGATCAAAAGAAATGTCTGACAGATTCAAGGCCAGGGGTTACTCAATTAGTGACATAGATGCTGCCTTCATGAGAGCAGATTCTATGGACAGAGATAATCTCATCCAAGAAACTGTCTCTAGAAAGAAACATTCAAGAAATCTGAAAAAATCAATTAATACGGTTAATAATTCTACACAGAGTCCATTTTTTATAACCACGTATAGCTCACAGTCTTCATCAATCTCCAAAATTGTACAAAAACATTGGCATACACTTATGCTAGATGAAGATATTGGCCCCTCGTTGTCTAGTGGTCCAAGGTTTACCTTTCGTAAGGCCAAAACCTTGGCCTCACATCTCTCTCCCAGCCTGTTTGATTCAAACAGAGGAAGCCCAAGAATTACTAATATACCCAAAGGCTTCTTCAGTTGCGCAAATTGTTCAATGTGCCAATACGCACTTCCAGCAAAATTCATTATGCATTCCAATGATAAAAAGAAGTTTAATATTAACAACTTTTTAAACTGCAATACATCCTATGTGGTCTACGTTCTCGCGTGCGCTTGTGGCCACAAATATGTAGGCCGCACAATTAGATCACTGAGATTACGCATAGCTGAACATACCCGGTTAATAAAAAAGCATGATTTAATACATCCAGTATCCAGGCATTTCTCCCAATGCCCAATGGGAGGCATTGGTAATTTTTCCTTTACTGCCATTGAACATATACCCCATCACCCAAGAGGCGGCAATAGAGAAAACAGGCTAAACAAAAGAGAAATGTACTGGATATATATGCTTAACTCCCTTCACCCTTTTGGAATGAACTCAGATTGGGAGCTGAAACATTTTCTGTTGGATTAATATAGAATTTATAGGTGGTTACCTATTGAGTTCAAGTTCTTATATGTATGACTTTTTAACTCATAATTTTTCAGTATGTATCTATTAAATGATTGAAATAAAATAAGGATAGTACATATTGGGATTATTTAGCGTTAATAATGGTTATGAATTTTTGTAATGGTCTCATTTTCTTATCTTTGTATATCTTTTATTTATATACATATTGTACATCTGTATTTCCCTTGGACGTCCATGGAATATCTAATTTTTATTATTATGCTTGACATCATGTTTCGTTGTTTTTAATCACATTGTCTATTGTATATATATGTTTGCATGTTTTCTACCAGACTGGCAGAGGTTAATATACTACACATGGGAGTCGCCACTCATTGTGATGATTGCAATCTGCTGAGTCTGTGCTTGGAGTAGACCAATCAGATTTTGTTTGTACCTATATATATGTGCTTGGTGTAAGTAACAAGTATCTTTGATAAAGTCCCTTGTACGGGATGAAACGCGTCAGAGCTTGTATCTTGATGTCCAGCTTTTTGTAATAAAGAACTTTTTAATCTACCAAGCTTGTGATCGGTGCTTCTGGATGTAGTGACCATTCTTTTCCTTCTACAACCTTGCTATGCCTTTTTGTATGGAGCACACAGGCATCTCCAAACACAGCAGGTGATATTGATTCACGGAAGGCGTTATCCAGCTGACAGACGCCGGAGGACACCGCACACCGATCCCCGCTCTCAGCGCCGCGGCTGGCTCTCACGCACAGCCCCAGGAAGATCAGTGCACGCGCACGCACCACCACGTGGGCTCCCAGACCAGCACAGCCGGTTGCAGAGGCACAGCTCGCATACAGCTTCCACACACATCGGTGAGGTGAGGGGCAGGCTCGCAAGCCTCCAGCGGAGTGGCGGTTTCCACGGCCGGCGTCTCTCTCAGGAACGCCACATACACGTGTTTTTCCCAGCCACGGCATACCCGTCAGCGGTTTATGGCTCATCACGGGGCACGTCATCAAGCTACTACTCGGCTGGAAAGGGTGGTTTGTGAGACCAGTCGGTAAGGTTAGCATTATTGGGACTCTTATGGGTCACAGTCAGTCTGACGGTGGTCATTTTTCTCTGTGCCCCTTGTCCACATTTGCTCATTAACCTCCGACTGATTCCTTCATAAAATCAAACACCACCCCATGTTTATATTTCATGTACTTTATAATTTATACCTGCTTGGAGATTCCAATCCTTGGCTTTACCTGGACAGTGATTGTATACCTCTACATATGATTGTGTAGCATATGGAACTTTGGAGTTCATTCTCCCTTTTTTCTGGGTTTTTATTAAAGACCAAGAGGATGAACTTCTGAATGATATACGTACACATTTATCAATCCCAGAACTTTACATATATTTTGTACACCATTTTATGCATTTAATGACCCACACACTGTTATTACTTGAGTATAGCACAATAACATGTACTGAAGTGCACAAAATAATGCTATCCCTAAGAAACAAATGACAAACCAGGCTCACCGACAAATATTTTGGCAGTAAAGTGAATCAGTCTCTTAAACATCATACAGAAAGAGATACACAAATGTTTGTGAAAGAGGCATTGCAAGTTTACATCAAAGCAATTGACTATTTGACGAAATGGTACGATTTCGAAAATAGTCCATTTCAGGTGTTTACGCTTTTAAATTTAAAGGAAGAAAATTTCTCTTTTGACGATGTTCTTAAAATAGTACATTGTGCTAAAATTACATTGAATGAAGACATATTATTTGATGAGGTGCACACATTAAAAAATCTATTACCCAAAATAAAATCCAGTGCACCTACTTGTCCTGTAGATCAAAAATTTGTACAAATATTTGCTAGTGCTGAAAATTTTACAGAATTACCCAAAGTTGTTGCTACAATTTTAGCTATGCCGGTAAGCAATGCTTGTGTGGAAAGCATCTTTTCCCTAATGGGCAACATTTGGACAGATGAAAGGAACAGAATGTCAGTAAATTTAGTGAAAGCAGAGATTTGTACAAAAGTTAATTATAACATGACCTGTCAAGAGTTTCTTACATTTGTCGGTGATCCAGAACAACATGATTTACTGAAAAGTGTGATGGGGAATTCAAAATATAGTTTCAAATTTAAAGGCAATTTTAAAAGTACATAGGATGGGGGTAAGCAACCTTGCTCAAACAAATTTCAGTTTTGTCTGAAGTGTTCTTAATTTTTGTTAACTTTACTGATAAATGTATATGATCGTCATATCTGATTTTATTGATATAAAATATTCGTGCGTACAGAAGTTTCTGATTCTTTTTATTTTTGTTTGTTTTTGTTATATTAAGATCTGATTTGTGATCCCTCTGTAAGCAATATACAACATTTGATGTCGGTGGTCTCCAGAGGATGCCGGGAGGTCGCCACAATGCCGGAAGACGCTGCTCAAGGTAAGTGCCCCCCCCAAAAAAATTTGTCCGGGTTGCCCATCGGTTGGAGGTGGCAAACCTGTTGTCGGATAACCGAGGACTGCCTGTATATATATATATATGTGTGCTGTATATATATATATATATATATATATACATATATATACATATATATATATATATATATATATATGTATACTGCACCGACACACTTTATTCGAGCAAATACCCAGTATGTACCTGGCAGATACCTGGAATGCGCCGCTCCTCACCTCTGACAAGCCCCGTTGCGTTTGCCTTCCCAGCCTGGGTTCATGCCTGGCTGACGGGCGGCTGATCTGTTAAATGATAATGATTAGGATTTAATAGGCTGCAATGCTTCGCTTGTCTACCAGATGGCATAAATTCATGAATTGTAATGCAGTATATATATATATATACTGTGCAGTATTGCAGCCAGCGGGAATAAAATGCTTCAATCCCTGCTTGGAAAATACCTCAATGCACTCGGGCAGAAAACAGTCACAAACCTCAATACACCCGGGTATACCCGAATTCGTGGGACTAGCCGAGCTCGAATAAAGTGTGTCGCCAGTGTATATGTATATATATATATATATATATATATATATATATATATATATATATATATATATATATATATATATATGTAGCCATGCATGTACTGTAAAATGGTCTGCAGTTGTCTCTCCTGCTGGCAGTAAGCCTGGTAAGTTACAGGGATGCCAGCAGTAATCATGGAGGTTTGCCCTCACACCCTGGTGAGGTGCCCTATGTATGGATGGGAGTGGCTACATGCTCTGAGTTCACAGTTAGTGACATCAGAGATGTGCCTGTTTCCTGAGGTATATAAGGCACAGCACTGCCCAAAGTTAGTGTGTTGGAGGGAGAGCAGTGGAGAGAGTTACAGTAATAAGTCTGTGTTGAGACTTGGGACATGAAGGGCCCACTAGTGCAGTAACTAGTGGCCCGTTTCTACATGAAGCCTGACAAGGCCACACTGTGTCCAGGGAACTGGCACAGGGGTGATCTCCCTACGGGGAGAGGGGATCCCACTCCATTGGGAGGGCGTACCTTTTCAAGGGACAGTACGGCGAGATGTGCGGCTGAGCTACACGCTGCAAGGGGCAGTCTGTCCATACCAACATCAATAAAGATGCCCTGTTCAAAAACAACCCCACTGTGTGAGTGTGAAGTTACTCTCCAGTGGAAGTCACCACCAAGAAGGAGTTCCTCATCAGACCCATCTCCCTGCGGACGCAGAGATCCTAATGAGGTGGAGGCGCTGCACGTGATATAGGTAGGACTCACACACTACCTCAGCTGCTTGTCTGGATTGACAATCCCCGAACACCATCATGCGGGAGACTCAGGAGTCCTGTTGCCAACAGGTGCACCACGAGACATGACCATGTAATGGGGGCTGGATAGACCACAGGGGCCAATATGAGATTGGGTGGGTCACACCAGGGGGAATACCCACAACATTTGGAGGCGCTGCTGAGATACCTGTCAACAGGACATGCTTTTGCTAGGCACACTGGGAAACAGGGAGAGTGTCTGCTGCCACTTTGTGCTGCGTGGGACGGAGCTGGGGGTAGTCGGGGGAGCTGCAGACCGCACAGACGACCTGGGATCCTGCAAGGAGTTAGTGGGGCTGGAGCCGGGCTATAGCTGTCCTAGTCACCTTGAGGTAGTGCTAGGGTAGGATGCCTAAAGGGATACACTGGTAACGTAGGTCAGGAATCCTGGAGAGGGTCTGCGCTAGACTGACCAACAGTAGGTAGACGCCCAAGTACTGCATGGAAGAGCCAGAGTACTCTAGCCCATTCCAGACCGCTTACCGAGGGGAGCACAGACTGAAGGAAGGAGATACAGCAGACACAGGAAGAGTGAGCCTAGCCTGAGGTAGTGCAAACACGAGTCAGATCTACATTAGGTACACAAGGTGGTGCACAAGGCATTTTTATTGTATCGGTGTGGCAGCTGCCCCGCAGGTTGGAGCTCCATGTACAATAAAACAATACACAGTAACCCGATGGCGACCGCAAGAATGGAGGATCCGCACGGTGCAGAAGGTCCAAGATGGCGGACGGAGGCCGAGTGAGAGAGCGCACATGGCATGTGTGTGGGTGAAGAGCAAGCTACAGAAGAGACTTTTGTGAGCCTGCTGTGGAGTGGTGCGAAAGCTGTGGCTGCACCGTGTTGGTCCTGCCTAGGACCTTGGGGTACTGACTCTGAGGATAGTGAGGAGGACATTGTTGTGAGATATGAGGAACATGATGGACTTGCTTGTCATTCGACGTACAGTCAAAAGCTACCTCAACCATTAACAAGATTGACATTGCAAACCAAGATGGTGTCTCCCGCTTCCCTGGGAGACCGCGTGGGCCAGTTACAGAAAATGTTGCAAATTCTCAACTTGCAGAGAGTTGGCCAGGAGTGGCGCCAAGAGGAAAACCCCACCCTAATGGGGAGTATGGCGCCAAAGCTGGAGCCGCGCCCTCATGGACTATGACCAACTCAGCCCCGGTGCTGGGTCACCTGACAGATTTAAGGGACCTCCCCCTAATCTCAACCAGGGGGAGTGGTTTCCAGTTTTGGCGGATGCGGATGGAGTTTCCTGGAGGAGGGGTGGCCTGACCAGCCCCTGCACTTCAGTTGCGAGGAGCCAGCGAGCAGAACAGACCACTATTGAGTGCCTCCTATAGTGACCATGGCCTGCATATCTGAAGAGGGATCTCTGATATCAACCCATCCCTACTCGGCTCCAGGAGGCTTCCTGATACTTAGAGTGGCTGGTACCGAGACAGTGGCGTGCCTATGCCTACAGTGTCGCCTGCCGGGGGGTGCTGTGAGCACTACAGCACGATGCGCGCAATGTGGCCTGCAATACCTGTGGCCAATGCCAACATTCGTGCCGGTCCAGGCAGTAGAAGCTGCGGGAGAGGTAGCCATGATATGGGCGGAACTCCCTGGTGCTCTCTGGAGGGAGTCTACTGATCCCGGGGAAAGGGGATCGGGCACGGCTATCAAAGCTGAGCCAGACGATAGGAACAGTCACCGACGCGGTGATAAAAGGGAGGCTCACCGTCGCTCACCGAGCGGAGTGTCCCTTCCTAAAGCAAAGTTGGATTCCTCGGACGAGGAACCTGCAAGTCCTACCGCGGTGACGACCCGACCGCTGGTGAGCCACAGCGGCAGTACTATCAAGAAAGTGCCACTCACCTGTGTCGTCGATGAGCGGAGTAGGTTATCGCCCGTGCAGCGTTAGTCCGAGTGGCGAAGTCCCACGGCCGTGACCAGCGGTTCTGATGGCGGCAGATCCACACCGACACCACGGAGCGGTAAGCAAAGTCAATGCTTTTATCAGCTCCGAGGGTGGCGACGGCGGAGGGGGAACGGTGCCAGGCCCAAGCGGTGCCACAGCGGAAAAAGGCGTTGCCGGATGTCGTAGTGAGGAAGAGGTCTCGCTTGGGGACCCAACCCAAGATGGCAGTGAGTCACGTGCGTTCCAGGATGTCGTTTCCGGCGGCCAAGGCAGAGCTGACTGGGAGATGGCTGCGCCTCCTCGCTCGAGCAGTGTCAGCCGATCGCCTAAGTCGAAGAGGAGCGAGCGATCGATGCGGATGCCGAAGAGCAGTGAGACCGGAGAAGCGGAGAGCCCATGCGGTAGCACCGGACCAGGTAGCGGTTGTCACGGTAGCTTATGACAAGATATAATGAACACCAAATATCTGGGTTGAACTGAACGAGGCTTAGATATAATAAAATATAATTTATTCCTTAAATAAGGTGAACACAGCAATATAGTACAATTAACAGACAAGAAGGTAACACTTACTTAGGGTTGGGGAATGGAGAAGTATCCACTAGCAATTCTCCAGCAGTCCAGTGACATTCAAGATGGAATCAGAAGCACAACTCCAGCAATCCAGTGACATTCAAGATGGTATCAGAAGCACAACTCAAAACTGTAGGGATGACACAGTTTATATACCTGTGCAACCCTATTCTTAACATTGAATATAGCCTATTGGTGAACAATTATCTGTATCCACTCCCTAACGTGGAGACTAACAGACTAACCCATGCCCTCAGGTAACAATTAGACTGGCAGAGTTCTGTTGATTGATTAATACTTAATCCCTAGACATTGGGTAACAATCAAGGCAGTTAACTTTTGATCACCGTGCTAAGGCTACTCAGCCGTCTGCCCTTCATGACCTATTAGCCTAGCAAATGGCGTCTGCATTTTCAGAACAGATCCAAAATAAAATACATATACACTTTAATATCTACACATATTAATAAGTTCCATTCTGGTGGCTCAGTGGGTCGACCTTTGCCAGTTTTTAATGCCTACAGTGACTCCACATATTGGCCAAATATCAACTCTCTGCGACCTCCAGAACTGGAGATACAGAAATGCACTTTAAAACATTAAAATACATGCTTATAATGAAACATGGGAACAGGGGAACATACATTTTCAAGGTATAACAAAGTGCAAACCACATCCCTGGACCGCAGTCCAGTTAACCCCTTGTCTCTCTGGTGAGGTCAGGGGATGGCCATATGGGTGCAACCCCTTTAATACCGGGCCACCCCCTTTCTCCCTCTACAGCGGTGAAGAGCGGGTCGTAGCCCCGTGAATACCGACTGTCCGGCCCTATGCCCAATCCCCGGCCCTAGCTAAACCAAGCCCTAGTTAAAGACCCGGCCCCAACCACCTTTTCCTTTGGTTCCTCATCAAGCTTAGGTATGTCAGGGGGTTCCCGGGTCACTTCTGATGAACGTACTGGGGAAGCTTGGACTGTGTTATATCCGATGATGGTTCGGTTGGTGGGAGGTATTCTCGACAAGCGTCTGTGTCGAGTGGCTGTCTAAGTGTTGTAAGTGTCACACTAGAGAGCAGGCCCAAGAGGGTAGAATCTCAGTCCCGGTCAGCCGGGACATCCGGAGTATCCTCCTGGGGAGAGCTAGAAAAGGAGGAGTCCGTGGAGTCAGCTTCAGAGGAGGTTAAGGAGACCCGGTGGTGGGCACCCCTGCTTGAAGGATATGAGGCATGGCTGGATAGAACCAGGTTCATCTTAGAGCGAGATGGGGTGGTAGACTATTGGTGGGCCAATGGAGAGTTCACGGAGGAGGCTCATTTGAAAGCAATGCAGGACCGGTGGTACGATATCAGTCGAGGCCTAATAGAACCATTGGGTCCCAGCAGATTGGAAGATCCAGTAGAACCGGACGAACCCCTGTCATGGGTGCTGCCAGGGAGAGCAGGGAATACCAAGTTGATAAGGGCCAGCCGAGCTGAAAGGGCCATTGTAGCAAAGTACAAAAGCTCACATGGATTAGAGTACCCCTATGTTCCAGAACCCTCATGCAGGAGATAGAGGATCAGAGGATGGGTGGCTTTGAGAAACAATAGAAATGTACATGGTGAATAAAGGGGGCGCAGTTACTGGGTGCAGAGCGGAAGAGAGAATCACTTAGCTAATGAGAGCGTGGAGCATCGGGCGCAGTATATACATGCACAAGGCTGTATATAGACCAGAGAGTGGCTTGCCCCAGGAATACAGTATCACTGTAACCGATATGGCAGGTAGGGAGGTGAAGAAACCAGATCCTCGCCACTATTATTAGGCAGACAGTATAGCGAGGTCTGTTTCTGAGATAAATCTCTCCTGCTGGTCAGTGAGCGCTACAATGTTAATTATGAAAACAGTAATGTTGTTTTGATTAATTATGTGTTTCATTTTACAGTGCTTCCTGGACAAAAGGTACACCAAATTTAGGTCCCAGCCGGGTCGGTGGGGATTCACCAGGGGGAGATTGTAGCCATGCAAGTAAAATGGTCTGCAGTTGTCTCTCCTGCTGGCAGTAAGCCTGGTAAGTTACAGGGATGCCAGCAGTAATCATGGAGGTTTGCCCTCACACCCTGGTGAGGTGCCCTATGTATGGGTGGGAGTGGCTACATGCTCTGAGTCCACAGTTAGTGACATCAGAGATGTGCCTGTTTCTTGAGGTATATAAGGCACAGCACTGCCCAAAGTTAGTGTGTTGGAGGGAGAGCGGTGGAGAGAGTTACAGGATTAAGTCTGTGTTGAGACTTGGACATGAAGGGCCCACTAGTGCAGTAACTAGTGGCCCGTTTCTACATCAAGCCTGACATGGCCACACTGTGTCCAGGGACCTGGCACAGGGGTGATCTCCCTACGGGGATATGGATCCCACTCCATTGGAGGGCGTACCTTTTCAAGGGACAGTACGGCGAGATGTGCGGCTGAGCTACACGCTGCAAGGGGCAGTCTGTCCATACCAACATCAATAAAGATGCCCTGTTCAAAAACAACCCCACTGTGTGAGTGTGAAGTTACTCTCCAGTGGAAGTCACCACCAAGAAGGAGTTCCTCATCAGACCCATCTCCCTGCGGACGCAGAGATCCTGATGGGGTGGAGGCGCTGCACCTGATATAGGTAGGACTCACACACTACCTCAGCTGCCTGTCTGGATTGATAATCCCCGAACACCATCATGTGGAGACTCAGGAGTCCTGTTGCCAACAGGTGCACCACCAGACACGACCATGTAATGGGGGCTGGATAGACCACAGGGGCCAATATGAGATTGGGTGGGTCACACCAGATTAAATAACCTTTAAATATATATATCTATAGATGTGGTATGTATATATAAATATATATATATACATATATATATATATATATATATATATATATATATATACAGTGTTCGACAAATCACCCAAAAATCTACTCGCCCAACCAAAATATCTATTCGCCACCTATTCCCGCCCCCAACTCCGCCAACAGATCCAGAGTGTGAGAGAGTGTGGGGGACAGAGAGAGAGAGTGTGGGGAGAGAGAGAGTGTGGGGGACAGAGAGAGAGAGTGTGGGGGAGAGAGAGAGAGAGAGTGTGGGGGAGAGAGAGAGAGTGTGGGGAGAGAGAGAGAGAGAGAGAGTGTGTGGGGGAGAGAGAGAGTGTGGGGGACAGAGAGAGTGAGAGGGAGAGAGAGTGTGTGGGGGAGAGAGAGAGTGTGGGGGAGAGAGAGAGTGTGGGAGAGAGAGAGAGTGTGGGGGAGAGAGAGAGGGAGTGTGGGGAGAGAGAGAGTGTGGGGGAGAGAGAGAGAGTGTGAGGGAGAGAGAGTGTGGGGAGAGAGAGTGTGTGGGAGAGGAGAGAGAGTGTAGGGGAGAGAGAGTGTGGGGGAGAGAGAGAGAGTGTGGGGGAGAGAGAGAGAGTGTGGGGAGAGAGAGAGTGTGCGGGAGAGTGTGGGGGGGGAGAGAGAGAGTGTGGGGGAGAGAGAGAGAGTGTGGGGAGAGAGAGAGAGTGTGGGGAAAGAGATAGAGTGTGGGGGAGAGAGAGAGAGTGTGGGGGAAAGAGAGAGAGAGACAGTGTGGGGAAGAGAGAGAGAGAGAGAGAGTGTGGGGGAGAGAGAGAGGGAGTGTGGGGGAGAGAGAGAGTGTGGGGGAGAGAGAGAGAGTGTGGGGGAGAGAGAGAGAGTGTGGGGGAGAGAGAGAGAGTGTGGGGAGAGAGAGTGTGTGGGAGAGAGAGAGTGTGTGGAGAGAGAGAGAGAGTGTGGGGGAGAGAGAGAGAGTGTGGGGAGAGAGAGAGAGTGTGGGGGAGAGAGAGAGAGTGTGGGGGAGAGAGAGAGAGTGTGCGGGAGAGTGTGGGGGGGAGAGAGAGAGAGAGTGTGGGGGAGAGAGAGAGTGGGGGGAGAGAGAGAGAGTGTGGGGAAAGAGAGAGAGTGTGGGGGAGAGAGAGAGAGTGTGGGGCAAGAGAGAGAGAGTGTGGGGAAAGAGAGAGAGAGTGTGGGGAAGAGAGAGAGAGAGAGTGTGGGGGAGAGAGAGAGTGTGGGGAGAGAGAGTGGGGAGAGAGAGAGTGGGGGGAGAGAGAGAGAGTGGGGGAGAGAGAGAGAGTGGGGGAGAGAGAGAGAGTGGGGGAGAGAGAGAGTGGGGTAGAGAGAGAGAGTGGGGAGAGAGAGTGTGTGGGGGGAGAGAGAGTGAGTGTGGGGGGAGAGAGTGTGTGGGGGGGAGAGAGAGAGTGTGGGGGGAGAGAGAGAGCGAGTGGGGGCGAGAGAGAGAGAGTGTGGGGGGAGAGAGAGAGAGTGTGGGGGGGAGAGAGAGAGAGTGGGGGGGGAGAGTGAGAGAGTGTGGGGGGAGAGTGAGAGAATGTGGGGGGGAGAGAGATGAGAGGTGTGGGGGGGAAGAGAGAGAGTGTGGGGGGGAGAGAGAGAATGTGGGGGGAGATAGAGAGAGTGTGTGGGGAGAAGAGAGAGTGTGGGGGGGGAGAGAGAGAGTGTGGGGGAGGAGAGAGAGAGTGTGGGGGGAGAGAGAGAGTGGAGAGACAGAGGGGGGGAGACACAGAGGGAGAGAAACGGTGGGTGACACACACAGAGGGTGGGTGATACACAGATAGAGAGAGGGTGGGTGACTGACTGGGGCGGGGTGACTGACTGGGCGGGGTGACTGACTGGAGCGGGGGTGACTGACTGGGGTAGCGGCGGCGACTGACTGGGGCGGGGGGTGACTGACTGGGGCGGGGGTGACTGACTGGGGCGGGGGTGACTGACTGGGGCGGGGGTGAATGACTGGGGCGGGGTGTGACTGACTGGCTGACTGACTGGGGCGGGGTGACTGACTGGCTGGGTGACTGACTGGGTCGGGGGTGACCTGGGTGACTGACTGACGGCGGGGGTGACTGACCTGGCGGGGGGGTGACTGACTGTGGTGACTGACTGGGGTGACGGGGTGACTGGGTGGGGTGACATGGTGACTGACTGGTGTGGGGTTGACTGGGTGGGGTGACTGGGTGGGGTGACGGGGTGATTGGGTGGGGTGGTGATTGGGGGGTGGGGTGATGTGACACTTCTGTATCCTACCCACACACTCCCACGCACACCCATGCACACACACACTCTCCAATGCATGCACCACACACAACCCATGCACACACACACTCTCTCCCATGCATGCACACACACACTCTCCCATGCATGCACACACACACTCTCCCATGCATGCACACACACTCTCCCCACGCACACACACACACACACACACACACACACACACACACACACACACACACACACACACACACACACACACACACACACACACACACACACACACACACACACACACACACACTCTCCCATGTATGCATGCATGCACACACTCTCTCCCATATATGCATGCATGCATGCACACACACTCTCTCCCATGCATGCATGCACACACATGCACACACACTCTCTCCCATGCATACACACACTCTCCCATTCATGCACACACACACTCCCATGTATGCATGCATGCACACACATGCACACACACTCTCTCCCATGCATGCACACACACACTCTCCCATACATACCACACACACACGACAGGGGGAAGAAGAGGAAAGGCCGCCCCGACCGAGCGCCACCACCCACTGTCCCCCCCCGCGACCATCTCCCACCCTGCGCGGACAGCCACGGGACAGTGGAGAAGTGGAGACAAAGTAGGTAAGGGGGGGAACACCCCCGCTACCATCTCCAGCCCCGCGCGGGAATCAGGGGAAGCGGGAAGTTGAGCGGGAAGCCGGGGTAAGTGGGGAACACTCCCACTACCATCCACCCGCCCCCCCAAGGGTATCGCGGGAAGCCGGGGTAAGCGGGGAACACCCCACTACCATCACCCGCCCCCCAAGGTATCGCGGGGAACACCCCTACTACCATCACCAGCCCTGCGCGGGATATCGCGGGAAGCGGGGAACACCCACTACCATCACCCGGGGATCGGGGGAAGCGGCACGGAAAGCCGGGGGGGGAAAGGGGGGGACACCTCCACCCCACACGGAAGCCGGGGTAAGCGGGTTGCCGGGGAGAGAAGGGGGAACACCCACGCTACCATATCCAGCCACGCGCGAGTATCGGGGGTGGGGGGGAGTAAGGGGGAACTGCAGGAGGCAGGGAAGGAGCAGAGGGGATGGAGGCTTGGAGAGTACTTACTTTCGTACTCTCCAACAGATCTCCGGCCAGAAAAAAATGGCCATTCGTTGGGGGGCGGGCTCATATAGAGCCTAGCCGCGCGCCCACAAAGCCTGGGAGCGCGCACCAATCAGCTGTCAGGCAGGGGGAGTTTTTTTTTGTTTCAGGCAGCGCGAGCGGGAAAATTTCAGCGCGAGCAGGGAAATTTAAAAAAACAAACGTGTGCTGCTTGGGCCAATATTTACTCGCCCGGGGGGTTAAATCCACACGGCCCGGCGTGTAAATCT